>NW_024573385.1:0-9672 GCF_018153835.1 Drosophila eugracilis
CAGGCAACAGGCAGCAGAGGCAACAGGCAACAGGCAACAGGCAACAGGCAACCTGGCAACAGGCAACAGAGCAACAGGCAACCAAGAGCAGCAGGCAACCCAGGCAACAGAACGGCAACAGGCAACCAAGGCAACAGGCAGCAGGCAGCAGACGGCTTAGGCAACAGGCAACAGGCAACAGGCAGCAGGCGGCCAGGCGGCAGGCAACCCAGGCGAGCAGGCAGCAGGCAACAGGCAACAGGCCCTAGGCACCCGAACAGGCAACAAGCAACAGGCAACAGGCAACAGACGGCCCAGGCGGCGGGCTGGCGGCGGGGCGGCGGGCGGCGGGCTGACAGGCTGACGAAGGCTGACTTGGGCCTTGGGCGGCGGGCGGCAGACTGACGGGCGGCGGGCGAAGCAGGCTGACGGAGCTGACAGGCAGCAGGCTGACAAGGCGGCGGGCTGACAGGCGGCGGGCAACGAACTGACAGGCGGCAGGCGGCAGGCAGGCAGGCGCACAGGCAGGCAGACTCACGCGGCGGCGGGCGGCAGGCGGCAGGCGGCGGGCGGCAGGCTGGCAGACTCTGGGCGGCAGGCTGACGAGCCGGCAGGCAGCAAAAGGCGGCGCGGGCAGCCCAGGCTGACAGGCAACGGGCAACAGGCAGCTGGGCAACAGGCAGCAACGAAGCAGGCAACAGGCAAGAAGCAGGCAGCAGACCGGCAGGCCTGACAGGCGGCAGGCGGCAGGCTGGCAGGCGGCAGGCGGCCCAGGCCCCGGCAGGCGGCAGGCGGCCAGGCAGGCGGAGCCGGCAGGCGGCTGCAGGCTGACAGGCTGGCAGGCAACCCAGGCAAGCAAGGCTGGCCAACAGGCAACAGGCAACAGGCAACAGGCAACAGAGCTGACAGGCAACCCAGGCAACCCAGGCAGCTTAGACTTGAACAGGCAACCAGGCAACAGAGCGAAGCAGGCAACAGGCAACAGGCAACAGGCAACCCAGGCAACCCACAGGCAACCAAACTGGGCAGCAGGCAGCAGGCGGCGCGAACTGGCTGAGCGGCAGGCGGCAAGGGGCGGCAGGCGTGAGCGGCGGGCGGCAGGCGGCGGGCTGGCGGCAGGCGGCGGAGCGGCGGGCGGCTGACGGCAAGGCGGCAGGGCGGCGGGCAGCAGGCTGACAGGCGGCGGGACAGCAAACAGCAAACTAACCAGGCAACAGAGCAACCGCAACGAGCAACAGGCAACAAAGCAACAAGAGCAACAAGAGCAACAGGGCAACCTGACAACAACTGAAAGCAAGAAAAGCAACAAACCTTCAAACTAACAAGAGCAACAGGCAACAGGCAACAAACTGACCTCTGGCCCAACCAGGCAACAGGCAACAGGCCGAAGCAGGCAACAGGCAACAGGCAACAGGCAACAGGCGACAGGCAGCAGGCAAACAGGCAACAACAGGCAACAGGCAACAGGCAACAGGCAACAGGCGCAGCAGGCAACAGGCAGCCCCAGGCAACAGGCAACAGGCCAGGCAGGCAGCTGGAGCGGCAGGCGGCAGGCTGACAGGCAGCAGGCGGCAGGCGGCAGACGCGGCAGGCAGGCCAGGCGGCAGGCAATATGGGCAGCAGGCAAGCAGGCGGCAGAGGCAGCAGACGGCAGAGCTGACCCAGGGCGGCAGGCCGAGCAGACTGAACAGGCAACAGGCAACAGGCAAACTGACAAAACTCACAGGCAACAGGCAGAACCAGCAGGCCAGCAGAGCAACTTAGGCAACCAGGCAGCAAGGCTACAGGCAACAGGCAACAGGCAACAGGCAACAGGCAACAGGCCCCCGGCCCCAGGCGGCAGGGCGAAGCAGGCGGCAGGCGAAGCAGGCAGCAGGCGGCCAGGCGGCAGGCAGCAGGCAGAAGCAGGCGGCAGGCAGGCAGGAGGCCCCCGGCAGGGGGAACTGACAGGCAACGGGCAAGCCCAGAAAACTGGCAAACCCAGGCAGCAGGCTGGCTGGAAACCCGGCTCAGGCAACAGGCAACAGGCAACAGGCGGCAGGCAACAAACGTAGGCAACAAGCAACAGGCAAACAGGCAACAGTGGCTGACCAGGCTTGGCACAGCACAGAGAGCCCACGAGCCAACAGGCAACAGAGCAACAGGAGGCAGCAGGCAGCAGAGGCAGCACAGGCAGCAGGCAACAGGCAGCAGGCGGCAGGCAGCAGGCGAGCAGGCCGAAGCAGGCAACAGGCGGCAGGCAGCTCGGCAGGCTGGCAGGCGGCAAGGACGGCAGGCGGCAGGCAGCAGGCCCCAGGCGGCAGGCGGCCAGGCGGCAGGCGGCAGGCGGCGGGCGGCGGGCGCGGCAGGTGACGGAGCGGCAGGCGGCAGGCGGCGGGCTGACGGGCGGCGGGCGGCACCTGCGGGCGGCCGGAAGCGGCAGGCCGGCGGCCGGGCTGACAGGCGGCAGGCGGCAGGCGGCAGGCGGCGGGCAGACGAAGCAACCCCCAGGCAGCAGGCAACCCAGAGCAACAGGCGAGGCAGGCGGCAGGCAACCAGGCGGCGAGGCCACAGGCAATAGGCAGGCGGCAGGCAGCAGGCAGGCAGGCAGCAGGCAGGAAGCAGGCAACAGGCGGCAGGCTTGAAGCAGGCAACCCAGGCAACAGGCAACAGGCGGCCCAGGCTTGGCAGGCGGCAGGCGACAGGCGGCAGGCGGAGGCGGCAGGCGGCAGGCGGCAGGCGGCGGGCCGCCTTGGGCGGCGGGCGGCAGGCGGCAAGGCAGGCGGAGCTGACAGGCTGGCGGGCGGCAGGCAGGCGGGCTGACAGGCGGCGGGCTGGCAGGCGGCAGACGGCCCGGGCTCACGGGCTACGACTGACAGGCGGCAGGCCGGCGGGCGGCGGGCTGGCAGGCTGACAGGCGGCGGAGCTGAGGCTGGCGAGCCCGACAGGCTGCAGGCGACAGGCGGCAGGCGGCAGACTGACAGGCGGCGGGCGGCAGGCTGACAGGCTGACAGGCCAGCGGGCGGCGGGCGGCAGGCGGCAGACGGCAGGCGGCAGGCGGCAGGCGGCAGGCAGGCAGGCGGCAGGCGGCAGGCGGCAGGCGGCGGGCTGACGGGCGGCGGGCTGACGGAGCTGACGGGCGGCGGGCGGCGGGCGAGCGGGCTGACGGGCTGACGGGCGACAGGCGGCGGGCGGCAGGCTGACGGGCCGGCAGCAGGCGGCAGGCGGCAGGCGGCAGGCTGACAGGCGGCAGGCTGACAGGCTGACAGGCGGCAGGCGGGCGGCAGGCGGCGGGCGGCGGGCGGCAGGCGGGCTGACAGGCTGACAGGCGGCAGGCAGGCAGGCCCGGCAGGCGGCGGGCGGCAGGCGGCAGGCGGCCCAGGCCCAGGCGGCGGGCCCGGCAGGCGGCGGGCTGACGGGCGGCAGGGCCCCGAGCAGGAGCGACGGGCTGACAGGCTGACGGGCGGCGGGCGGCGGAGCGGCAGGCTGACAGGCGGCAGGCGGCGGGCGGCGGGCGGCGGAGCGGCGGGCTGACAGGCGGCAGGCTGACAGGCAGGCAGGCGAACAAGTAACAAACAACAAACAACAGGTAACAGGCAACAAACAACAAACGCAAGAGCAACAAAACTAACAAACAGCAAACGAAACAGGTAACAAACAACAGAGCAACAGGCAACAGGCAACAGAGGCAACAGGCTAAAACAAACAACAGGCAACAGGCAACAGGCGCAGGCGGCAGGCGGCGGGCGGCAGGCGGCGGGCGGCAGGCTGACAGGCGGCGGGCCGGCGGGCGAAAAGCAGGCGGCGGGCAGCGGGCGGCAGGCTGACAGGCGAGCAGGCAGGCAGGCTGGCAGGCAGCAGGCGGCAGGCGGCAGGCGGCAGGCTGCAGGCAACGGCAGGCGGCAGGCGAGCAGGCAGGCAGGCAGCAGGCAGCAGGCAGGCAGGCGGCAGGCAGCAGGCAGGCAGGCGGCAGGCGGCAGGCAGCAGGCGGCAGGCAGCAGGCAGCAGGCAACCCAGAAGCAGGCAGCAGCAAGCTGGCAGGCAACAGGCAACAGGCAACCGGCGGCAGGCAACAGGCCAGGCAGGCAACACAACAGGCAACAGGCAACAGGCAACAGGCTGAGCCAGGCAGGCAGGCAGCAGGCCGCTGGCTTAGGCAGCAGGCAACAGGCAACAGGCAACAGGCAACAGGCAACAGGCTTGCAGGCTGATGACAACAGGCAACAGGCAACAGGCAACAGGCAACAGGCAGAAGCAGGCTTGGCAGGCAACAGGCGAAGCAGGCAACAGGCAAGCAGGCCCAGGCAGACTGGCTGGGCAAGCAGGCAACCGGCAACAGGCAGCAGGCAACAGGCAACAGGCAGCAGGCAACAGGCGGCAGGCTGACAGGCTGGCAGGCGGCAGGCAGCAGGCAGGCTGCAGGCAAGCAGGCAAGCAGGCAACAGGCGGCAAGGCGAAGCAGCGGCAGGCTGGCAGGCAGCAGGCGGCAGGCGGCAGGCGGCAGGCAAGCAGGCGGCAGGCAGCGGGCGGCAGGCGGCAGAGCGGCAGGCTGACAGACTTGACAGGCAGGCAGGCGGCAGGCTGGCAGGCAACAGGCAGGCAGGCAGCTTAAGGCAACAGACGAACAGGCAACCAGGCAACAGGCAACAGGCAACCCAGGAGGCAACAAGGCAACCCAGGCAACCAGGCAACAGGCAACAGGCAACAGGCAACAGGCAGAAGCAGGCAACAAGGCAACAGACTGACAGGCGGCAGGCGACGGGCTGGCAGGCGGCGGGCTGCGGCGACGGGCGGCGGGCGGCGGGCGACGGGGGCAGGCGGCGGGCTGACGGGCGGCGGGCGGCGGGCGGCGACAGGCTGACAGGCGGCCAGGCGGCGGGCGGCGGGCGACGGGCGGCGGGCTGACGGCACAGGCTGACAGGCAAGGCAGGCGGATCGGGCGGCAGGCGGCAGGCGGCTGGCAGGCGGGCGGCAGGCGGCGGGCGGCGGGGCTGGCGGGCGGCGGGCGGCAGGTGGCAGGCGGCAGGCGGCAGGCAAGGCAGGCGGCGGGCGGCGGGCTGACGGAGCTGACAGGCACAGGCGACAGGCGGCTTGAGCAACGGCAACAGGCGGCAGGCGGCAGGTGGCAGGCGGCAGACGGCAGGCGGCGGGCTGCGAGACAGGCGGCAGGCAGCAGGCGACGGGCGGCAGACGGACAGGGCGACAGGCGGCGGGCCAGGCGGAGGCAGCGGGCGACGGGCGGCGATGCGACGGGCGACAGGCAAAGGCAACAAGTGGCAAACAGGCGACAGGCACAGGCAACAGGCAACAGGCAACAGGCAACAGGCAACAGGCGGCAGGCTGACAGGCTGACAGGCACCCGAGCAGGCGGCAGGCGGCAGGCGGCAGGCAGAGCAGGCGGCAGGCGAAGCAGGCCCTTGGGCGGCAGGCGGCAGGCCCCAGGCCAGGCAGGCAACAGGCTGACAGGCGGCGGGCGGCAGGCTGACAGGCAGGCCCAGGCTGACAGGCAGCAGGCGGCAGGCAACAGGCAACAGGCAACAGACTACCCAGCGCTACCAGGCAACCTTAGGCAACAGGCAGCAGGCAGGCAACAAACAGGCAACAGGCGGCAGAGCGGCAGGCTTGGCAGGCGGCAGGCAGCTGGGCAACAGGCAACAGGCGGCTGGAGCGAAGCAGGCAACAGGCAACAGGCAACGGGCAACAGAAACTGACTTGGGCAACAGGCGGCGGGCTGACGGGCGACAGGCGAGCGGGCGAGCAGGCGGCGGGCTGACGGGCGGCAGGCAGGCTGACGGGCGGCGGGCTGGCAGAACTGACGAGGCTGACGAGGCTGACGAGGCGGCGGGCTGACGGGCGACGGGCTGACGGGCTGACGGAAGCTGACAGGCGACGGGCAGCGGGCTGACGGGCTGACGGGCGGCAGACTGACACAGGCGGCGACAGAACTGCAGAGCAACAAACAACAAACAACAAACAACAAGCAACAAACAACAAACAACAAACAACAAACAACAGTTAGCAACAAGCAACAGGCAACAGGCTAACAGGCAAAGGCAACAGGCAACAGGCAGCAAAGGCAACAGGCAACAGGCAACGAGCAACAGGCAGCAGGCAACAGGCAACAAGCAACCAGGCAACAGTCGAACAGGCAAGCAAGCGGACAGACAACAAACAACAAACCCCAACAAACTAGGCAAACCCAACAAACAACAAACAACAGAGCAACAAACAACAAACAGAAACGGCAAACAGCAAGCAACAAACAACTAAAGCAATAAAACAACAAACAACAAACAACAAACAACAAACAGCAAACAGCAAACAACAAACAACAGAGCAACAAACAACAAAAGCAAACCAAAAGCAACAAAGGGCAACAGGCAACAGGCAACCAGGCAGCGGCAAGCAGGCAACCGGCAGCAGGCAACAGGCAACAGGCAGCAGGCGACAGGCAACAGAAAAAAGGCAAAAGCTGACGGGCAGCAGGCGACAGGCAACCAGGCAACAGGGCGACAGGGGCATCAGGCAACAGGCAACAGGCAACAAGCAAACAGGCAAACGGCAGGCAACAAGCAACAAGCAACAAGCAACAAGCAACAAGGCAACAAGGCGGCGAGCGACAGGCATCAACAGACAGCAAACGAGCGAACAGCAAGCAACAAACAGCAAGCAACGAGCGACAAACAAGGCAAAAAGGCAACAAGCAACAGGCCAACAAGGCGGCAGGCAGCGGAGCAACCGAAACAAGCAGCAAGCTGCAAAAGCAACAGGCAACCAGGCAACAGGCACAGGCAACAGGCATCAGGCAACAGGCAACAGGCAACAAGAAAGGCAGACAGGCTCAAGGCAACAGGCAACAGGCAAGCAGGCACCAGGCAACAAGCTGGCCAGGCGAAGGGCAACAGGCAAGGCAAGGCAACTGACGGCAAGAACTGGCAACCTAGGCAACAAAGCACAAACAGAAACAAACAACACAGCCAACAAGCAACAAGCAACAAGCAACAAACAACAGGCAACAAGGAAGCGAGCGACAAGCGGCAAAAACAGACACAGGTGACGGGCGACAGGCGGCAGAAGCAACAAAAACAGGCAACAGGCAGCGAGCAACGGGCAGGCAACGGGCGACGAACCGACAAAGCGGGCGACGGGCAACAGGCAGGCGACAGGCAAGCAGGCGGTTGGAAAGGCTGACGGGGCGGCGGGCTGGCGGTCAGGCGACGGGCTGACAGAGCGGCAGGCAGGCTAGCAGGCGGCAGGCTGGCACGCGGCAGGCGACGAAGCTGACAGGCGGCAGGCTGGCACGGGCTGACAGGCCCCGCAAGCAAACGGGCGACGGGCAACCGGGCTAACAGGCAACAGGACGCAACAGGCAAGACGACAGGCAGCAGGCGACAGGCTAACGGGCGACAGGCAAAGGCAACAGGCCTGCAGGCAACAGAAAGCGACAGGCAACAAGTAGATAACCCAGGCGACAGGCAACAGGCAACAGGCAACAGGCGAAAGGCAACTGGAGGCACACAGGCGAAGGCAGGCGGCAGGCGGAACGGCTGACAGGCGGCGGGCGGCAGGCTGGCACGAGCTGCGGGCGGCGGGCTGACACGGGCGGCAGGCGGGCTGCGGGCACGGCTGACGGGCGGCAGGCCCGGCGGGCGGCGGGCGGCGGCCGGCAGGCGACAGACCTGGCCGGGTGAAGCAGGCAGCCGGCAGGCGGCAGGCCGGAGGCAGACCGGCTGAACAGGCGACAGGCGGGCTGGCAGCTGAGGCTGACAGGGCAGGCGGCAGGCGACAGGCGACGAGCGCTGGCGGGCGGACTGGCGATAGGCTGACGGGCGACAGGCGGCAGGCTGGCGGGGCTGACGGCCAGAGGGACAAGGCTGACGGGCGGGCAAGGCTCGAAGCCGGCGGGCGGCAGGCCGGCAGGCGACGGGCCAGCAGGCTCCCGAAAGCCGACAGGGCGACAAAACCCCGGCAGGCGACAAGCAGCAAGCGACAAGCAGCGAGCGACGGGCGACAGGCGGCAGGCAACCAGGAAACAGCAGGAGCAGAGCTCGCAGGCGACAGGCTAACAGAGCAACACGCTAACAGGAACAGGCTGTTAGGCGACAGGCCAACAAGCTGACAGGCAACAGGCAAGCACGCAGCAAGGCCGGCAAGCGGCAGGCACAGGCAGCAGGCGGCAAACTGACAGGCGGCAGGCGACAGGCGGCAGGCGGCAGGCGGACAGGCGGCAGGCAGCAGGCGGCAGGCGGGCGGCAGGCGGCAGGCGGCAGGCGGCAGGCGGCAGGCGGCAAGGCACGGCAGGCTGACCAGGCGACAGGCAACAGGCGACAGGCAACAGGCTAACAGGCAAAGGCAGGCGACAGGCAACAGGCGGCAAGGCGGCAGGCGGCAGGCAGCAGGCGGACAGGCGACAGGCGGCAGGCGGCAGGCGGCAGGCACGGCAGGCGACGGGCGGCAGGCGGCAGGCGGCAGGCGGCAGGCTGACAGGCGGCAGGCGGCAGGCGGCAGGCGGCAGGCGACAGGCAACGGGCAGCAGGCAGCAGGCGGCCAGCGACAGGACGAGGCGACAGGCGGCAGGCGACAGGCAACCCAGGCGGCAGGCGGCAGGCGACAGGCGGCACTGGCAGGCGACAGGCAACAGGCGGCAGGCGACAGGCGACAGGCGGCAGGCGGCAGGCTGGCAGGCGACAGGCGGCAGGCGACAGGCGGCGGGCGGACAGGCGGCAGGCGGCAGGCGGCAGGCAGCGGGCGGCAGGCGGCGGGCAGACAGGCTGGCGGGCTGACAGGCGGCCAGGCGGCAGGCGGCAGGCGGCAGGCGGCAGGCGGTAGCGGGCAGGCGGGCGGGCAGCAGGCGGCAGGCGACAGGCGGCAGGCGGCAGGCGGCAGGCGGCGGGCTGACCGGCTGACAGGCGGCGGGCGGCAGGCTGACAGGCGGCAGGCGGCAGGCGGCAGGCGGCGGGCGACGGGCGACGGGCGCAGGCTGACAGCGGCGGCGGCAGGCGGCGGGCGACGGGCGGCAGGCGGCGGGCGGCAGGCGGCAGGCGGCAGGCGGCAGGCGGCAGGCGGCAGCGGCTGGCAAGGCGGAGCAGGCAGCAGGCGGCAGGCGGGCGGGCGGCGGAGGCTGACAGCAACAGGCGGCGGGCGGCGGGCTGACGGAGCTGGCAGGCGGCGGCTGACAGGCGGCAGGCGGCAGGCGGCAGGCGGCAGGCTGGCAGGCGGCAGGCGGCAGGCGGCAGGCGACGGGCGACAGGCTGGCGGGCGACAGGCGGCAGCGGCAGGCGGCAGGCGGTGGGCGGCAGGCGGCAGGCGGCAGGGCGGCAGGCGAGCGGGCGGCGGGCGGCGGGTGGGCGGAGGCGACAGGCGGCGGGCTGACAGGCGGCAGGCGGCTGACGGGCGGCAGGCGGCGGGCGACAGGCTGACAGGCGGCAGGCGGCAGGCGGGCGGCGAGGCGGCGGCGGGCTGACAGGGGCGGCAGGCTGACGGGCGGCAGGCGGCGGGCGGCGGGCGACGGGCGGGCTGACAGGCTGACGGGCGGCGGGCGGCAGACTGACGAACAGGGGCTGACGAACTGACGAACTGACGAACTGACAGGCGGCGTGCGGGCTGACGGGCGGCGGGCTGACGAACTGACGAACTGACAGACTGACAGACTGACAGACTGACAGACTGACTGAGCTGACAGACTGACGAACTGCTGGAGCTGACAGGCTGACA
>NW_024573386.1:0-2843 GCF_018153835.1 Drosophila eugracilis
GTGGTCCTTTTGTGATTGCATATAACTCACTAATAGAAAAACTAAAAACAAAAACCCCAAATATAAGCCTAAACTGAGATAATATCCAACACTCATTACAGACTGGGCAGAATACCTGAGCCATGTTATCTACCACAGTAAAATGCAAACACCTCCATGTTAGCAGAAACATAATAATTGTAACTGCACCATAACAACAGGAAAACGCAACGCAAAAGATATAATCATTAAAAATCTGGTCTGCATTGCAATAACAAATACAAGATGGAAAACTCACACGGAACTTTAAACAACAACCTAAAAACAATATATTAACGTAATAACACTCCTAAAACGTAACAAACCAACCATCGTCTCAAAAGCAGAGTATGGTCTTCCACCTACGGCTACTGTCCACTTCGACAAATAGTACCTCCGGATTTTTCAGATTACAATTTACAGAAATTAAGCCACAAAACGAACACAAATACACATACATTTACACTGACGGATCTCAAGTCAAAAACTGAATCACTAGCCTGGCAATCACAAGCGAAACTGAATGCATCAAACTTTACTAAACCACACTACTCTTCAGTGTTCTTTCGCAGAGCTACTTGCAATAGGAGAAGCACTGCAAATACATAAAAACCAAAAAGAGGCAAATTTTTGCATATGCTCACCCAATTTCTGCCATCGACGCCAATAATAAAAACCCCATACCAACAGCGAATTCTAGTATCTCAAAGGCCCGTAACCTTTCTACAAAAATCCATAATAATAAATTTAAATTACTTTGGATCCCGGTCACGTAGGAATACCTGGAAACAAGCTTGCAGACGCCCTAGCAAAAACGCCAAGACAACTACTTCTTACAACCATCGAAAACTTCAAACACACAGGAAATATTAAAATATATTAAAAATACACATCTCTTTAAAATGCAATTAAACATATATCGAAAACTTCACGCTGGTACCAAGCAATTAATCATCCCCAACTCAACTGCCACCAAATTACCAAAAACATTCACCATCGGTCGCACGTAGAGTCCAGACACACAAAAATTACATATACATACTATATGGACCCAACTGAAAACCAGGACCTGTCCGTTCTGCAGTGATACCACCATCACCAATGCATTATCAATTAATCGTTACTGATCAACTGCAAGTCACTAAACTACAAAAACAACTAATATTTAAAAACACCAATCCAGTATAATCCATCTCAAACCCCACACTACCAAACATATTAAAAATAATACTATTTCTAAAAAAATACAAACTTATATCACCTCATTTAAGATAATTTCATTTAGCCAAAATGTAGTATATAAAAATAGTACACATGTAATTATTGTAAAAAAAAAAACGAGCGGAAGGCCCCCGCTGCCATTTAACATCACCGCTACCTAATAATTTTTAATTATTTGGTAGCTCTTAATAAATAAAAAAAAAAATGTTTTTGCTTCTTTTACTATCATTAGCACAAAGAACTTTCTTATATCCCCTATTTGTTGATATTTTGTTCGCCTATGATCTAAACCCTGTCCTACTGCCATAAAGTGGAGTTCCAGTGAGTAATACATTTTTATAATGATCCATAGTTAAATTTCTGGAACTCACACCTTTGCTTTATTATAAAAGTTTTGAACTTCAACTATTTTATATCTATAAACTTTAGAGCAAGGTGCCAGCCCTATAAATTCACTCACCACCTATAAATTCTACTCATCTATGCTAACTTCTTTTTATTAACCTTTTTTAAAATTATATAAATCAATTCTTCCATCTAAATAATCGGATTTATCAAATTTTGGTCCAATATCACCACGAATATCCTTATAAAAAATTTCGTCTATACTATAAATATATATTAATGAATCTGTATTCTTATAATTTAAAAATTTCTTGAAACTTGAGTTTTTTGTATTGTTAATGAAAATCACACATTTTCCACTTTTGATAAGTCCAAAACAGCTAAAACCCAAATACATTGGCTTATCAAATACTACAAATGTTTTTTTTCATTTGGATGGCATAGAACTCGACATTTATTTTAGTTATACAATTCATGAAAATTTAATTTTGAAATTAAATCTTTTGCATAATGTTTTTTTTTTCGACCGACTTTGCGAACATCTGTAGACTCCCATGTAGTAACATTTTGACCTCCTACACGATTTTCAGGATTTCCATAGTTTTCCATAGACCTAGCTTGAATATTTAACACAAGAGTTTTATTAATCAACGCAGAGAATTTTGTGGTAAGGTCGACACCTCGCCACAACCCCTGCGGACCGCTTGACGCAAATCTACAATAAACAAGGCATGTAATACGGGTTTGCCACGAATCATGCAATATGACGTGCTAAATGGTCCACAAATCAACGCCGTAGACATTAAAAGGGTGGAGAGCTCAAAGTCCGCTCAGGCAAGTTCCCCTATCATTTGTACCAAGAGTTAAGGCTGGCACCGGAAGCAGCGTCGACGAACGAATACCCGGCGACATTCTTCTTGAGCATTGACTAACCATAATTTTTCGACTGCAGAAGACACTTAAAGAGCTCGAGGACCAGCGTGACAATCTCGTAACTTGGCGGTACATTTTAATATCCGCTGTGTAAGGGCAAACTTGTGCATTCTGGAACCGAAGCAGCGTAGAATATAGCCCTTGAATCGTGGGCCTACCATCAGGGTGCGTGTCATTCAACGCAACAACACCCATGCTTCTGCAACTATATGACGAACCAAGAGTATTGGGCATCGATACAGCGGAACGGCAAACGAACAGCAAATTTCTGCATTTGACAGTCTTTGAGTATTTTTTCAAAGTGTTGTCCACAAAGTTGGTGTTAG